>NC_060178.1:60739652-60752152 GCF_021184085.1 Oncorhynchus gorbuscha
TATTTTGGAGTGAGTAAATTACATGCAATACTGACAAATCATTGGTCGTTGATCATATTTGACCGCTGACCCCCGTCAAAACATATATGGGGCCTGTTTCTGCCGACATGTGCATATTACCTCAGTTACCTCAACTAACTTGTGCCCCTGCCCGTTGACTCTCTACCGATACACGCTGTATGTAGCCTCGCTACTGTTATTTTACTACTGCTCTTTAATTATTTTGATTTTTTTTACATTTTCAAATGTTTTACTTATCTATTTCTTTTTACTTGGCACATATTGTTCTTAAAACTGCATTGTCGGTTAAGGGGCTCGTAAGTAAGCATTTCACTGTAACGTCTACACCTGTTGTATTTGGTGCATGTCACAAATACAATTTGCTTTGATTCCCAAGACACAGATTAAGCCTAGTCCTGGACTAAAAAGCTCTTCTCCATTGATAATCTGTTAGTCCTGGACTAAAAAGCTCTTCTCCATTGATAATCTGTTAGTCCTGGACTAAAAGCTCTTCTCCATTGATAATCTGTTAGTCCTGGACTAAAAGCTCTTCTCCATTGATAATCTGTTAGTCCTGGACTAAAAAGCTCTTCTCCATTGAGAATCTGTTAGTCCTGGACTAAAAAGCTCTTCTCCATTGATAATCTGTTAGTCCTGGACTAAAAAGCTCTTCTCCATTGATAATCTGTTAGTCCTGGACTAAAAAGCTCTCCTCCATTGATAATCTGTTAGTCCTGGACTAAAAAGCTCTTCTCCATTGAGAATCTGTTAGTCCTGGACTAAAAAGCTCTTCTCCATTGATAATCTGTTAGTCCTGGACTAAAAGCTCTCCTCCATTGATAATCTGTTAGTCCTGGACTAAAAGCTCTCCTCCATTGATAATCTGTTAGTCCTGGACTAAAAGCTCTTCTCCATTGATAATCTGTTAGTTCTGGACTAAAAAGCTCTTCTCCATTGATAATCTGTTAGTCCTGGACTAAAAGCTCTCCTCCATTGATAATCTGTTAGTCCTGGACTAAAAAGCTCTCCTCCATTGATAATCTGTTAGTCCTGGACTAAAAGCTCTTCTCCATTGATAATCTGTTAGTTCTGGACTAAAAGCTCTTCTCCATTGATAATCTGTTAGTCCTGGACTAAAAAGCTCTTCTCCATTGATAATCTGTTAGTCCTGGACTAAAAAGCTCTTCTCCATTGATAATCTGTTAGTCCTGGACTAAAAAGCTCTTCTCCATTGATAATCTGTTAGTCCTGGACTAAAAGCTCTTCTCCATTGATAATCTGTTAGTCCTGGACTAAAAAGCTCTTCTCCATTGATAATCTGTTAGTCCTGGACTAAAAAGCTCTCCTCCATTGATAATCTGTTAGTCCTGGACTAAAAGCTCTCCTCCATTGATAATCTGTTAGTCCTGGACTAAAAGCTCTTCTCCATTGATAATCTGTTAGTCCTGGACTAAAAAGCTCTTCTCCATTGATAATCTGTTAGTCCTGGACTAAAAAGCTCTTCTCCATTGATAATCTGTTAGTCCTGGACTAAAAAGCTCTTCTCCATTGATAATCTGTTAGTCCTGGACTAAAAAGCTCTTCTCCATTGATAATCTGTTAGTCCTGGACTAAAAAGATCTTCTCCATTGATAATCTGTTAGTCCTGGACTAAAAAGCTCTTCTCCATTGATAATATGTTAGTCCTGGACTAAAAAGCTCTTCTCCATTGAGAATCTGTTAGTCCTGGACTAAAAAGCTCTTCTCCATTGAGAATCTGTTAGTCCTGGACTAAAAAGCTCTTCTCCATTGATAATCTGTTAGTCCTGGACTAAAAAGCTCTTCTCCATTGATAATCTGTTAGTCCTGGACTAAAAAGCTCTTCTCCATTGAGAATCTGTTAGTCTTGGACTAAAAAGCTCTTCTCTATTGAGAATCTGTTAGTCCTGGATTAAAAATCCCTTCTCCAATGAGAATCTGTTAGTCCTGAATTAGGTTTAATTTGTGTCTGGGAAAACGGCCCAAGAGGTACAGCCTCTGTCTGGACTTGTTTTGAACTCTTTTCCTCCATTCCCCCCCATCAGGAAGAGCAGAACCGCGGCAAACCCAACTGGGAACACCTCAACGAGGACCTGCATGTCCTGATCACAGTGGAGGACGCACAGAACCGCGCTGAGATCAAGCTGAAGCGGGCTGTGGAGGAGGTCAACAAACTACTGGTGCCTGCGGTGAGTCAGTAGCCACGTGTCACTTCCTGTTGCTGAGGGCCCATGATGCAGGGCTGAGAGGAAGCTCTCAGAAATGTCACCAGTCAGATGTGTTTATTTAAAGACCTGAGATTGATGTCATAAGTGTTCAAACATCAAGTGGTAAAAACGGATTGGTGTTACTTCGCTCTGGACCACATTCCTGTGCTAACAGAGTCATGTGCCGTAATGTGCGTGAAAAGATGGTCATCACACTTCCTATTTCCTTCAAATGTGCTGAAATTGTAGAATCGGCTCGGTTGATTGGTCATGCAAGCAGTCAGCTGTATGTCATTGACGACAGATACTGTACATGACTACAGATAATGTACATGACGACAGATACTGTACATGACGACAGATACTGTACATGACTACAGATAATGTACATGACGACAGATACTGTACGTGACGCGTGTACGACAGATAATGTACATGACTACAGATAATGTACATGACGACAGATACTGTACATGAAGACAGATACTGTACATGACGACAGATAATGTACATGACAGATAATGTACATGATAATGTACATGACGACAGATAATGTACATGGCGACAGATAATGTAATGTACATAATGTACATGGCGACAGATAATGTACGTGACGACAGATAATGTACATGACGACAGATAATGTACGTGACGACAGATAATGTACATGACGACAGATAATGTACGTGACGACAGATAATGTACATGACGACAGATACTGTACGTGACGACAGATAATGTACATGACGACAGATACTGTACATGACTATAGATAATGTACGTGACGACAGATAACGTACATGACGATGGATAATGTACATGACGACAGATACTGTACATGACGACAGATAATGTACGTGACGACAGATAATGTACATGACGACAGATACTGTACATGATGACAGATACTGTACGTGACGACAGATACTGTACGTGACGACAGATACTGTACATGACGACAGATAATGTACATGACGACAGATACTGTACATGACTACAGATACTGTACGTGACGACAGATAATGTACATGACGACAGATACTGTACATGACTACAGATACTGTACATGACGACAGATAATGTACATGACGACAGATACTGTACATGACGACAGATAATGTACATGACGACAGATAATGTACATGACGACAGATACTGTACATGACGACAGATACTGTACATGACTATACTGACGTGACACAGATACTGTACGTGACTACAGATACAGATACTGTGACGACAGATACTGTACGTGACTACAGATGACTACAGATACTGTGACTACAGATACAGATACTGTACATGACTACAGATACTGTACATGACTACAGATACTGTACGTGACGTGACTACAGATACTGTACTACAGATGACGTGACAGATACTGTACATGACTACTGTACATGACGACAGATACTGTACGTGACTACAGATACTGTACATGACTACAGATACTGTACGTGATGATACTGTACATGACTACAGATACTGTACATGACGACAGATACTGTACGTGACTACAGGTACTGTACGTGACGACAGATACTGTACGTGACTACAGTATATCCCCAAATCAATAAACCACGTGTAAACATACAGCGGTTTCTTTTACAGAGAAATCAATACCAAAGATGTTGCTTTTTCAATCATGTTCATTTGTTTGTGTGTGCATGTGCGTGCATGTGTGTGCATGTGCGTGCATGTGTGTGCATGTGCGTGAGAAGGAAAGAGAGGGAGAATGAGAGAGAGAGATCATGGGGAATGGTATGTTTTTGCTGATCCACACATTCTCCCTTTCATTTCCTCTTTTGTCCCCTGAAATAGGAAGTGAGACTCTTCATTGGCGAAAAGGGGAAGTTTAGGAAGGAGCCTGTAGGATGGGGTAATCCCCTGAGTCTGCCATCTCAGTCTGCCATCTCAGTCTGCCATCTCAGTAGAGGGGGACTATTTTAGTTTGTGAAAACATGGCTACTTAAAGGATCCACACTTGCTTTTTGTCCGACTGCCCAAATGCCTCGTGGTCGAAATAAATCTGTGTCATAGGCAGAGGGATTGAATGATGATTAAATAGTGGTGAAAGAGGATCATGGGTGAATTAGTCAAGTCTGTACATTCACTCCTGGAGGAATCTTTGTATCATATTACATGGGTCCTTCTCTGAGACCCTCACCACGGTAGATGAATGACCGATGTTGAATGTGTGGCAGCCGACAGTATACTTAGTTGAATGTATCAATGCATAGCAACTAGCCAGGCCAGTTCATACACAAAGTCCTCTAACCTACCTGTTGGTGTTTCTTGTAAGTGAAAAGTGGTTTCCTGTCTGTGTCTGTCAGAAGTCCATTTTGGAGAGCATGACATTGGAGGACCTCCATAAGATCATGTGATTGGCCGGCTGGCTGACCCTATCGGGTCATGGGTGCTCTCTGGGTTATGAAAGTTGTCGTACACAGATCGTGACAGGCTGCTAACACAGAGAGCATGGTCGGTGTAGCTGTCCTCGTTTATCAAATAACCACTCAACCATTAATGAAGAACACAAGACAAGCGAGGCCAGGCATCTGGGGGACCTGTGTGTGCGTATGCGCGAGGAACAAGCAATGTTGTATTTACTGTTGGTCGGAGCTGTAATGAGCAGGAGAGGTTACAAACTTTAGTTACAGTTGAAGTCGGAAGTTACATACACTTAGGTTGGAGTCATTAAAACTCGTTTTTCCACAAATTTCTTGTTAACAAACTGTAGTTTTGGCAAGTGGGTTAGGACATCTTCTTTGTGCATAACACAAGTAATTGTTTCAACAATTGTTTACAGACAGATTATTTCACTTATAATTCACTGTATCACAATTCCAGTGGGTCAGAAGTTTACATGCACTAAGTTGACTGTGCCCTTAAACAGCTTGGAAAATTCCAGAAAATGTCATGGCTTCAGAAGCTTCTCTGATAGGCTAGTTGACATCATTTGAGTCAATTGGAGGTGTACCTGTGGATGTATTTCAAGGCCTACTTTCAAACTCAGTGCTTCTTTGCTTGACATCATGGGAAAATCAAAAGAAATCAGCCAAGACCTCAGAAAAAAATTGTAGACCTCCACAAGTCTGATTCATCCTTCTGAGCAATTTCCAAATGCCTGAAGGTACCACGTTCATCTGTACAAACAATAGTATCTAAGTATAAACACCATGGGACCACGCAGCCGCCATACCGCTCAGGAAGGAGACAATTTCTGTCTCCTAGAGATGAACGTACTTTGGTGTGAAAAGTGCAAATCAGTCCCAGAACAACCGCAAAGAACCTTGTGAAGATGCTGGAGGAAAGGGGTACAAAATTACCTATATCCACAGTAAAAGAGTCCTATATTGACATAACCTGAAAGGCCGCTCAGCAAAGAAGAAGCCACTGCTCCAAAACTACCATAAAAAAGCCAGACTACGGTTTGCAACTGCACATGGGGACAAAGATTGTACTTTTTGTAGAAATGTCCTCTGGTCTGATGAAACAAAAATAGAACTGTTTGGCCATAATGACCATTGTTATGTTTGGAGGAAAAACGGGGAGGGTTGCAAGCTGAAGAACACCATCCCAACCGTGAAGCACGGGGGTGGCAGCATCATGTTGTGGCGGTGCTTTGCTGCAGGAGGGACTGATGCACTTCACAAAATAGATGGCATCATGAGGTCGGAAAATTTTGTGGATATATTGAAGCAACATCTCAAGACATCAGAAGTTAAAGCTTGGTTGCAAATGGGTTTTCAAAATGAACAATAACCCCAAGCATGCTTCCAAAGTTGTGGCAAAATGGCTTAATGACAACAAAGTCAAGGTATTGGAGTGGCCATCACAAAGCCCTGATCTCAATCCTGTAGAACATTTTTGGACAGAACTGAAAAAGTGTGTGCGAGCAAGGAGGCCTACAAACCTGACTCAGTTACACCAGCTCTGTCAGGTGGAAATGGCCAAAATTCACCCATCATATTGTGGGAAGCTTGTGGAAGGCTACCTGAAACGTTTGACCCAAGTTAAATCATTTAAAGGCAATGCTACCAAATACTAATTGAGTGTATGTAAACTTCTGACCCACTGGGAATGTGATGAAAGAAATAAAAGCTTAAATAAATCATTCTCTCTACTATTATTCTGACATTTCACATTCTTCAAATAAAGTGGTGATCCTAACTGACCTAAAACAGGGAATAATTTTTACTAGGATTAAATGTCAGGAATTGTGAAAACTGAGTTTAAATGTATTTGGCTAAGGTGTATGTAAAACTTCCGACTTCAACTGTAGTTGGAAGCAGGGCTGATATGGAGGAATTGAATCACTCACTGCAAATGAGGTACAGATTAGAGATGACGTGACGTGATCACACGCCAGAGATTGAGAGTGTAGGTTTGTTGTAGAGTTTTTGAAAGTTTGTATTTGAAAGTTTTCAAACCACAACATTTAGGATTTTTTTTAACCTCAAGTACAGAAACCTTTCAAGCACTTTTTTTGCACTGAAAAAGATTAGAAGTTTGCTTGATGGCCAATGTATTTCATTTTTTTTCTTCAAAATCGAACTTTATTTGTCACATGCCGCGAACACAACAAGTGTAGACTTTACCGTGAAATGCAACTTACTTACAAGCCCTTAACCAACAGTGCAGTTCAAGAAGAGTTAAGAAAATATTTATCAAATAGACTAAAATAAAAAGAAAGAATAAAAAGTAACACAATAAAATAACAATAACAAGGCTGTATACAGGGGGTACCGGTACCGAGTCAGTGTGAGGGGGTACAGGTTAGTTGAGGTCATTTGTACATGTATGTGGGGGTGAAGTGACTATGCAAAGATAATAAACAGCGAGTAGCAGCAGTGTACAAAAAGGGAGGAGGACGACGACAATGAAAAGTATTATTTTCACTTTTTCATTACTTAGATTTTTATTGTCGAGTCTAGTTTGTTGAAAATGGCTGTTTTTAAAGACCGTGAAGGGATGTGGCATATTTGCAGCTCTGCCTTGGTACTGCAGAAATAAATCTACGACTCCATCTTACTGGGCTGTCATGACAACTGCCATCTGTAATTAAGAAAGTATACACTACCGGTCAAAAGTTTTAGAACACCTACTCATTCACTGTTTTTTCTTTCTTTATCCTATTTTCTACATTGTAGATGTCACGTTCGTTGAACAGAGGAGACCAAGGCGCAGCGTGATATGAATACATCTTCTATTATTTATTAATGAAGACGAACACTTAGCTTCACGTTTGTTTTGTTATTTTGTATAGTTTGCTATCATACAAAAGTGCAGACACAGGCAACTAGACAAAAACACATACATCACCCATGTCACACCCTGACCTAACCAAAATAATAAAGAAAACAAAGAATACTAAGGTCAGGGCATGACAGTAGAATAGTAGTGCAGACATCAAAACTATATTTGAGATTCTTCAAATAGCCACCCTTTGCCTTGATGAAAGCTTTGCACACTCTTGGTATTCTCAGATTCACCTGGAATGCTTTTCCAACAGTCTTGAAGGAGTTCCCACATATGCTGAGCACTTGTTGGCTGCTTTTCCTTCATTCTGCATTCTAACTCATCCCAAACCATCTCAATTTGGTTGAGGTCAGGTGATTGTGGAGGCCAGGTCATCTGATGCAGCACCATCACTCTCTGTCTTGGTCAAATAGCCCTTACACAGCCTGGAGGTGTGTTGGGTCATTGTCGTGTTGAAAAATAAATGATAATCTCACTAAGCCCAAACCAGATGGGATGGAGTATCGCTGCAGAAGGATGTGGTAGCCATGCTGGTTAAGTGTGCCTTGAATTCTAAATAAATCACAGACTGTCACCAGCAAAGCACCCCCACACCCGGTTGGAACCAAACATCTCCAATTTGGACTCATCAGACCAAAGGACAGATTTACACCAGTCTAATGTCTATTGCTCTTGTTTCTTGGCCCAAGCAAGTCTCTTCTTATTATTGGTGTCCTTTAGTAGTGGTTTCTTTGCAGCAATTCGACCATGCAGGCAGGATTCACGCAGTCTCATCTGAACAGTTGTGGTTGAGATGTGTCTGTTACTTGAACTCTGTGAAGCATTTATTTGGGCTGCAATTTCTGAGGCTGGGAACTCAAATGAACTTATCCTCTGCAGCAGAGGTAACTCTGGGTCTTCCATTCCAGTGGCGGTCCTCATGAGAGTCAGTTTCATCATAGCGCTTGATGGTTTTTCAACTGCTCTTGATGAAACTTTCAAAGTTCTTAAAATGTTCCTTATTGACAGTCCTTCATATCTTAAAGTAATGATGAACTGTCATTTCTTTTTGCTTACAAATTAACTTTGGAGAAGGTACACCTGCTAATTGAAATTCTTTCCAGGTGACTACCTCATGAAGCTGGTTGAGAGAATGCCAAGAGTGTGCAAAGCTGTCATCAAGGCAACGGGTGGCTATTTAGAGAATCTCCAATATAAAATATATGTTGATTTCTTTTTTTCTTACTACATGATTCCATATGTGTTATTTCATAGTTTTGATGTCTTCACTATTATTCTACCATGTAGAAAAGTGTACACGTAAAGAGAAACCCTGGAATGAGTAGGCGTGTCCAAACTTTTGACTGGTACTGTGTGTATACAGATTATTCGGGATCTCAATTTACTGTTGAGATTTAGAATAGTAGAATCCGCAAGTTGTAATTGCGAGACTTGCCAGTGCATCAGCATCCCTCTTGTTACATGTCACTCACTGACAGTCGCTCAATTAGGCCTCGTCAGCTAACATTTTTTCGATTGGTAAATGAGTCTAGTTAGTCTAGCCTACTATCTAAATGTGTAGTAATCGTGGCTGAATTACCGACTGGGAACACAGGGGCCCTGACCTCCACTGATCCTTGTTGTTGTTAGTCACCCTCACTCAGATGTCATAGTAACGTGGCATAATGTGTAGAATTGCGGGAAATCAACTTTAAAACATAACGTTTTGCTCTCCGCCGTCATGTGGGTTTCCCGGCCGTCCAAAACTGATTTGCCTGTGACAAAATCTCGCTTAGGCTTGTTTGCGTGTGTGCGTACGTGTGTGTTTGCGTGGATATGTGCCTGCTTGTGTGCTTATGCCTGCGTGCTTGTGTTAGTGTGTTAAAAGGGCAAATATCAAATACTATAACACTTCAAAGCCAGTGTGGGATGTTGTTTTTCTCCAAATATAGCTTTTTAGTGTTTTGAATTGTATAGAAATGCAGTAAACGAGCTTTAACTTCCGGACCTCACTAAAGCATATATCCTGGCAGCCCTCTGGCCACCTCCAATAGAGATGTCATCTCCATTTGGCCCCAGGCTTCCACCACAACAGACATTAGTGTTCTGGCTATCAGAGTAGAGATATCAGCATCCTAAAGGTAAAACCACCGTCTCTGTAGCCCCCACGGCTCCGAAGCCCACCACACCCGCCTGATGGTATCTCTACCCTCCACTTTTTCCTCTACCCTCTCCCTCTCCTCAAGCCCCTAACCCCCCTTCCCCATCTCCACTTCCCTCAGCCCCTCTCTCCTCTTCCCCATCTCCTCTTCCCTCAGCCCCTCTCTCCCCTTCCCCGTCTCCTCTTCCCTCATCCCCTCTCTCCCCTTCCCCATCTCCTCTTCCCTCAGCCCCTCTCTCCCCTTCCCCCGTCTCTTCCCTCATCCCCTCTCCCCCTTCCCCATCTCCTCGTCCCTCAGCCCCTCTCTCCCCTTCCCCGTCTCTTCCCTCATCCCCTCTCTCCCCTTCCCCATCTCCTCTTCCCTCAGCCCCTCTCTCCTCTTCCCCGTCTCTTCCCTCATCCCCTCTCTCCCCTTCCCCATCTCCTCTTCCCTCAGCCCCTCTCTCCTCTTCCCCGTCTCTTCCCTCATCCCCTCTCTCCTCTTCCCTCAGCCCCTCTCTCCCCATCCCCGTCTCTTCCCTCATCCCCTCTCTCCCCTTCCCCATCTCCTCTTCCCTCAGGCCCTCTCTCCCCTTCCCCGTCTCCTCTTCCCTCAGGCCCTCTCTCCCCTTCCCCGTCTCCTCTTCCCTCAGGCCCTCTCTCCCCTTCCCCATCTCCTCTTCCCTCAGGCCCTCTCTCCCCTTCCCCGTCTCCTCTTCCCTCAGGCCCTCTTTCCCCTTCCCCGTCTCCTCTTCCCCCAGCCCCTCTCTCCCCTCTACCATTTCCTTTTTCCCTCCAAATATCTTGAAATCACATCACCTGGTGAGAGCCATAATAGAACATCTCTATGCTGAGAACATCATCATCATCATTATCAGTAGCAGTCCATGTGTGCTTGCAGCATTCAGTGACTAGCACCGGTGATAAGGGTAATTATCAGCACTGGCATTGTAGCATGAGTAAGACCAGTCCCCTGTGTGATTATGCCAGTACTACTCCCTCTGCAGTTTGCCACTGAGCCATACAAAATTAGGGAGACATAATCGTGTGTGTGTGTGTGTGTGTGTGTGTGTGTGTGTGTGTGTGTGTGTGTGTGTGTGTGTGTGTGTGTGTGTGTGTGTGTGTGTGTGTGTGTGTGTGTGTGTGTGTGTGTGTGTGTGTGTGTGTGTGTGTGTGTGTGTGTGTGTGTGCGTGTGCGTGTGCGCAACGTTCTGACTCACTCAGGTCGTAAGTCGGAATATTCCTCCAAAAGTCTTTGACTCCAATTCTCTGGATGCACCTTACTCAGAAAGTGCCTTCAGTGGTACATATGATTTGTAGGGACATTGTGTCTTTGGACTGTCCTCCAGCCTGTCAGACCCCTCTATCTGTCCACTGGTTGCATTAACCTCTACACTGACCTTAACCATGTGAATCATCCCCATCACTTTCATGCATTTAACCCTTAAACCGCCTCCCTTAAACCAGCGAATCACAAAGACTCACGTGCTCAGTTCCTCAGTCAGTAAATGGGAGGAAGTGCAACTTCAGCACTAGGCTGTATGTGTGCATGCGCCAGATAAGAAAAAGTTGACGTCATAGGTATTATAAGCACTCATGCCAACAGCAAACTCTGCCATCTTCTGCCACCTGCTGTAATCAGTCCCTGCAGGATTGCAATTTTTTGTAAGTTCATTGATTGGTTCAAATTGCGAGCCCTCTTTTTGTAGTGCGGTGGTCAGACAGTTTTTTTATCCAGTAATATTGCAGTGATTTGATTGTTATATGTGGTAATAGTGCAGGGATTGGTCAAATTTGCAAGCCCTCATGTAATATGCAGGCAATTGTTGATTTTGCACGCAAAAAAAAGGTTTTTGCGGAATTGCTAAATCCTGGAGGGACTGGATAGTGCTGTCACAGATAGGACTGGAGGCTCTCTCTGCTGCCTGTCTCTCCCTGTGCATCCCCAGTAGTAGCAGCAGGAGCACAGTATACTCAGAGCCTAAACCGTCGGGTGCTGAGGGGACCAGCTTTAATTAAAGTCCTGTCTATCAGCAGGGCCCCGCAATGGCTCCTGGCCCCTACCACTGACAGATAGAGGCAGGCTCTAATTGCCAGGGCCCAAAGATAAAGTGGAATTCAAATGGTGTGTGTGTGTGTGTGTGTGTGTGTGTGTGTGTGTGTGTGTGTGTGTGTGTGTGTGTGTGTGTGTGTGTGTGTGTGTGTGTGTGTGTGTGTGTGTGTGTGTGTGTGTGTGTGTGTGTGTGTGTGTGTGTGTGTGTGTGTGTGTGTGTGTGTGTGTGTGTGTGTGTGTGTGTGTGTGTGTGTGTGTGTGTCCATAGGCTTGACCAGCTGTGCAAGTATAGTGTTTGAGCAAGCACACACACTATGTCTGGGACTCAGACCTCCTGCCGCCAAGCCCAGCCTGTCAGTCATGTCACCTCCTTAGCTCCTAGCCGAGGAGGAATACTGGATCTACACTTGACACTTTTTATTAAACACTTTTTTTGTCCCGAGGGAAACACTGAGCGCTTCGCACCATTTCTTGGTTTTGTCGCGCCCCCCCCCCCCCCACACACACACGTCTTTCTCCCTTTGTCTCCCTCGCTCTCCGTTTCTCACTCTCACTCTGTCACACTCGTTTTGAAACTCACATACTCCACTCTGTTCATAAACTGTAATCGTGCACCCGCACACACACATACTCACATCTAGACACACGTGTTCTCTTCTCTGAGAAGGCCTTGAGTGCTGCTGAGATTCTAGGAGGCTGGGTGCATCGGTCCAAGGCCCAGGCCACTTGTGAATTTGAGTCTGCATCTGCAAGTGTCCAGTGGAGGGATTTCCCAGCATGTTCCGTTCCGTGGGGGTTTGTCACAGACAGCTGACACATTGTCGACAGCATTAAATAT